>NW_021131537.1:0-1441 GCF_004193835.3 Ostrinia furnacalis | reverse complement strand
AATTCTTTCTGTCTGTCACTAACTTTAAAGACACCCATGTCGCAAAAAAAACTTTTCCCCATAACTTTCAGTGTTGCCAGACTTTTTTGATAAAAATGGTGAAATGTCATTCGGGTCCCTAAATGTCACCAGACTGCATACCAAGTTTTTGGAATTTCTGGAAATTTCCATTTTCTACTATCCGGGGCCGTGGTGGAAAATTTTCTTCCAAAATGGTAGTTTTTTCCGATTCATGGCAACACTCGAATAACAGACCAACAATCGCTCGGAACATTGTACCCCACTACGGTGTCGCCATCTACCGGAAAATTGCTGTCAAAGTTTAGAAATTTTTTGATCGCAACAAAATGGCCGACGGCTCAGCCGCCATCTTGTTTTTTGATAATCTGTGAATGTGGCTCTGAAGCAGACTATACATGCCACAAGAACTCAAAAGAATTTTTCAAAAACAATGGCGCATCTCGGAGTGACACCTCCCTAAAAACACCTCGAAATCGCATTTTCAATCCAAGATGGCGGCGCGGCCATTTTGTTTTTCCGTTTTTTTCTCAATTTTTTAAACACACCTTAACAACCTCAACAAGCTCCCAAAAAAGAAAAAATTCAGGACTGAAAACAAAAAAGTTGGTGTCTCAAAAAATGCCGCCATTTTGTTTTTTGGTTCAAAAAATCTAAAAAACCTGGGTGTCAAAAAATCTAGTAAAAAACAAACACTAATAATTTTACCCCTCTCCCCTCTAAATACCCCAAAAATACCCCTGATCAGTGAGTGAGTCAGTCAGTGAGTAGGAATCGAGCTTTATATAATATAGATATAATATAGATATAGATAGATATAGATAGATATTCCAGAAAACAAAGTCTTACTGTTACATAAGAATCAATTTTAAATAAAATACATATTTAAAACAAAACACTACACAGCAAAAACAAGTAAACAAAAGAAACAAATACTTTTTACTATAATTTACTTCAAATTATGATGTTCTGATACGTAATTCACATGCGTAACTTTAATGCTTCCTACTGCAACTAGACAACTTTGAAGATACGACTTTGTTCTTGGGACCCGTCGATTTCTTCGAAACTAAACAAATACAACTACTAGTTCCTTAATCAATTTTATACATAACTAGCTTTCCGCCCGCGGCTTCGCCCGCGTGGAATTTTGTCTGTCACAGAAAAACAATATCGCGCGCGTATTTACTCATCGTTTAGACCTGGACTACGACAAACATTTTAAAACCAAAATCAGCTCAATCGGCCCAGTCGTTCTCGAGTTATAATCAGACTAACGAACATCAATTCATTTTTATTTATACAGGGTGTTTCTTGTAAGGTGTCAAGCCGAAGGCAGGTGATAGGTGAGGACTAGACCTATCGATTTCACCCCCATGTATGTTCTACGATTTTTCGTAGTTTAGAAGTTATCGTTAATTTT
>NW_021131536.1:0-826 GCF_004193835.3 Ostrinia furnacalis | reverse complement strand
AAAATAAGTATTATTCATAAAATTCATTTATAAATTATTCATTGGAAACGCAAACTTGAAAAAAAAGAAAAGAAAACGATGTTTTAGGAATCGATATTTTAGACCTCGATATTTTGTGAATCGATACATCAGGTTTCGATTCCAAACGATTTAACCCACTTGTTACGGAATTCACTTTTTCTATCACTTACTTTAAATCAGTCATGATAAATTTATCTCAAAACAATCGCTCCAAAACTTTATAGTTATTTACGACAGTGTACTTATAAGACTTGGACAGTACTGCGACACACCTCATCTTTCAAATGTTGCATATACAGGGTGTCCCGTAATGTAACGTCAAGCCGGAACTGGGTGTTGAGGCAAGTTGTGCTGGTTATCAGAAAAATATAAAAAAAAAATCTATGTGGCATATTTTAAAAATAATAGGCATTTAAAAAAAATCAAGAAATTCTACTCCAGGTGACGGTCCTTTTGCTCGTGTTGCCACAAATCTTCACTTTTTCCAAATTTTTTTTTTGTTATTTAACCCTGAATAATGCTTCTCTAAAGTGTTATCAAAATTACAAAACCAGCTGCTCCAGCTTGGATGAAAAATATACATTATTCCCAAAAAAAATTTCAAAATAAAAATTTTGCCTAGTTTAAACTGACTGTACTGAAAAAAAAATGTACTACGCGAGTGTGGCAAGTGACGTCATAATTTGGCGCATTTAGTAAGGATTCCAAAATGGTATAACACTTGGTAAATTTTTGCTGTAATTGTCGACAATTTTTGTTTTTTTGGAAATAGTCCCGTTTTTATCTTTATCTACCTTGGTAAAAA
>NW_021131535.1:0-1727 GCF_004193835.3 Ostrinia furnacalis | reverse complement strand
TCGAATACATAATCGAATAAATTGATTAAGTACTATTAGAGGCCGGTAGAAGATATTCTATTCTCATAAATAAAATACCGGATACTTACTTTCACATAGCTATTGCCTCATTTTAAATACAGTTCGTCACTTAGTACAAAAGCGCGCGGAGCAAATTGCTTTATCAAATAGAACACATAAATTGTTGAAAAGCGTAATTACGTAATTTAAAAAGAACTATTACAAAATCAGATGTAAGTACTTTATTTAAAAAGTAATATTTAATCATTTTTACAATTCAGAATTATTACGAAGTTTAAAAAATGAAAGTTCTGGTTTTGAAGATGCCGAGTTCAAGCAGCCGACTACGCAATACAGTCGTGGCATGTTGTTTAAAAATACAGCGGACAGTGCATGCAATACAATGAGGAAGATGAGTGTAATTATTTTATAATGTAAAAAGATGAAACATAAAATATAAAAAATATTAGTGAAAGAATTTTTTCGATATCTCAAAAACTGAATTTTCTATGGGCATTCAAATTTGGATGTTTTAAAAATCAACTCGCACTTGACCGTTTAGCGCGTGACGTCACACCGCCCGTTACCTCCGCCGGGATGGCATTGCTCCTTCGCGCGCTCATAGACTCGTACAGTCATTTCGAGTTTTATAGAATTATGGAGTAAAAAATATCATGCAGATATTGTATAGTAACCCTTTTATACTAATACAATGGTTAGTGCCCCAGAAAATTACTTTTAAAGCTAAGAAAAGCTGATCCCAACTAATATTATAAATGCGAAAGTAACTCTGTCTGTCTGTCTGTCTGTTACGCTTTCCCGCTTAAACCTCGCAACCGATTTTGATGAAATTTGGCATAGAGATAGTTTGAGTCCCGGGAAAGAACATAGGATAGTTTTTATCCCGGTTTTTGAAACAGGGACGCGCGCGATAAAGTTTTTCTGTGACAGACAAAATTCCACGCGGGCGAAGCCGCGGGCGGAAAGCTAGTAAATACATAAATGGTGTAAGTTAACGAAAAGGGAGAAAGCGTTATCTACAAAAACCAGTCGATATTATTGCAAAGATCATTTTAATGCGAGTACCTACCTAAAGACAAAACACCTACCATTGTATATTTTTCATTACAAATTTTTATAAAGTATTTTAACTAGTGACATTTTATTTGAAACAGTAGACAAAAAATAGAGAAACAAAACACGAGGCACGCACGCAGATGGGTTACTTAAAAAGTAATTTTTTTTTTTTTTTTAATAATAAATCGTTGGACAATTCCACACAGCGCCAGCTAGCCCCAAAGTAAGCAACTTAATGCTTGTGTTATGGGTGCTAGCTTTTCTTAAATTGAATCCTTTGAAACTTTAAAGACAATAAGACAATACGTAAAAAACTCTCTACCTACTTTAGCCCTTGTTATTGACTATGTTTTATGGTGGTAAAATAATGTTGTCGCTTCTTTGAGTTATCGATAAAAATCTATACGAACAAAATGTATTAACACATACTTTTCTTCATTCTTGTGACAATCCGCCTGTAGAAGTCAAAGAGATAATAATACTCTAGAATAGAGTTATCGTCATCATCATCGTCATCTCAGCCACAGGACGTCCACTGCTGAACATAGCCTCCTTCAATAACTTCCACATAATATCGCACAGTTGGTAGAGGCCTGCATCCAGCGCCTCCGTGCTATCTTTATCAGGTCGTCGGTCCACCTTGTGGGTTG
>NW_021131534.1:0-565 GCF_004193835.3 Ostrinia furnacalis | reverse complement strand
GTAATTTATTTCATAATATAAGACGGTTTACAATAATTAAAATATTGACCAAACTTCCTTTTAGGTAAAAATATACCTGTGCCAGGAAGTGAGGCTCTTCTATATCTAGGTATTGTTACTTATATCTAAACACTTGTTTTGGAATAAAATAAAAACTAAGTTACATTACATATTCTAGTTCGGGGGTAGAACCAAAAATAGTTGGTAACCGTTCTGTTCTGTGGTATGGTACAAGTGAACAGCGGTTGCCTTTTTAATAAAATTATAAAATTACAACTTAACAATTCTTAAAATGTTGCTTCTATTTATTTTTGATGTATGTGTTGTGTGTGTGTATGTGTGTGTGTGTGTGTGTGTGTGTGTGTGTGTGTGTGTGTGTGTGTGTGTGTGTGTGTGTGTGTGTGTGTGTGTGTGTGTGTGTGTGTATGTGTGCGCGCGTGTGCGTGTGTTAATATACGAGTATTTAATTAATTAAACTTAGCTACTATATTTTAGTAGCAATTCTGTTTCTTCATAGCTGATTGTATTAAGCCATTCAGTTACTTTCTTTTTACATTCATAGTAA
>NW_021131532.1:0-6334 GCF_004193835.3 Ostrinia furnacalis | reverse complement strand
ATATTGTCAATTGGTCAATGTCATCATTGCATTGCACTGATGGGATAGAAAAATAAACAAGCAAAACCTTATTCATTAGCAAACGTCATATTTATTTAAATGTTAGCAGCACTGTTTCTTGCACTGTTATGTTGGCAGGTTTGACTCTTACAGTACCTAGTGCAAGCGAAAACCGACACTAAGGTGACGAACCTTTTCATTCTGCGACTGTACAAGGCTGCAAATAAAGTATTTTGTGAACAACCTTAAAATGAAATTATAATAATTGACATTAAATGCTTCTACAGAGGTATTTTTCATACTAAATTAATAAACTGAAACGTTTTGGGAATCTTTGCAGATCGGTCAAGTTTACATTAAATGCTTCTCGGGTCTTTGCGGGTCGGACATGTTTGTACAGATAATGTTTGACATCAGTTGTAGTGCAGCACAATACCTCAATGTTGCGTTCAATATTTATTCGGTCGTCGAGTCGTTTACTGTTGAATTGACACGGTCGAGTGGACGGCTGCGGACACGCGGCGTCTGCCGCTTACATCACCTGAAATGATAGCAACAGTCAGTGTTTTAACTTTTAAAGTATTCAGAAATGTTAGTAAATGATGGAATATTACGGTTATGAATAAACAAACATACAAGAGTATCCATGTTTTTACAAAGACTCTCTTTACAATTTTAGGTGTATTATTGTGACGGCTGTGCTCGCTTAAAAATAACTTGGAACTTTGGAAGGTAGTGCCGGGCAGCAATACGAATATTTGAAGTCAAGCTAAAACTTCGCGTCACGCAAAAATTCCCCTTGACGTAGCTCCAAGTACACTGCAATATTGAACCTTAACTTGTTCGCTCTAAAGTGCACAATACCTGCAGGATCTGACTGACCTCGAAGGCGGTGCCGATCAGCGTGACAAGAATTTGGGAGGCGTGCCAAGAAAAAAATCACCTAAACGTATCTCCAAGTACTTCACAATATTGAACCTTAACTAGTCCACGCTAAGGTGCACAAACCTGCAGGATCTGGCTGGTCTCGAAAGCGGAGCCGGACTGCAGCACGAACACTCAGATTCAAAATAATTCAAATCAAGCAAAAATTAGCTTTAAAATATCTCCAAGTGCTTTGCTATATTGAACCTTAACTTGTTCATTCCAAGGTGTACAATACCTGCAGTGTGTGGTTGGCCTCGAAAAAGGTCCCGGCAGCAGCACGAAAATTTGTCTTTAGGAAACCATAAAAAAGAAGTGACATTCGCAGTTGCGTCAAGCAAACACCTGCCTTAGTGCTACTCCAAATGCCCTGCAATATTGAACCTTATGTCGTTTGCTCTAAGGTGCACATACCTGCAGGATCTGGCTGGCCTCGAAGGCGGTGCCGGGCAACAACACAAATATTTATTCGGGAAACCACAAAAAAGTGACAAAGTTGCGTCAAGCAAAAACCTTCCTTAACGTATCTTCAAGTACTTCACAATATTGAACCTTATATCGTTTGCTCTAAGGTGCACATACCTGCAGGATCTGGCTGGCTTCGAAGAACATTCCGGGATCGCATCAAGCTAAAACTTGCCTTAATGCAACTCCAAATGCACTGCAATATTGGACCTTAACTTGTTCGCTCTAAAGTGCACAATACCTGCAGGATCTGGCTGACCTCAAAGGCGATGGCGGGCAGCAGCACTAACGTTTGGAGTCAGGCTAAAACCTTCCTTAACGTATCTTCAAGTACTTAACAATACTGAACCTTATGTCGTTTGCTCTAAGGTGCACAATACCTGCAGGATCTGGTTGACCTCGAAAGCGGAGCCGGACTGCAGCACGAACACTTGTATTTAAACATTTGAGGCGCGTCAAAAAAAAAACCTGCCTTAACGCAACTCCAAATGCCCTGCAATATTGAACCTTATGTCGTTTGCTCTAAGGTACACAATACCTGCAGGATCTGGCTGGCCTCGAAGGCGGTGCCGAGCAGCAGCGTGACAAGAATTTGGGAGTCGCGTCAAGCAAAAACCTGCCTTAACGCAACTCAATGCCCTGCAATAATGAACCTTATGTTGTTTACTCTAAGGTGCACAATACCTGCAGGATCTGGCTGGCCTCGAAGGCGGTGCCGGGCAGCAGCACGATGGGCGCGGCCACGCGGCCGGCCTCCACGCACACCATGTTTGGAAATTCGTCGTCGCCGAAGTCTGGGATCTCTTTCGCGTACTCCGCCCAGGGGTTCCAGATCACTGAGGAGGAAGACATTACAGTTTTATGCACAAGTTACTAATAAGTTCCAGCTAACCCGTTCATCTGGGCGCAAACATATTTAGCTTATCTAAGCAGTCCGAGATTGACACTGTTGCAGTTGGGCTATTTGTCTCACAATGATATTGGTTGAAAGTGTGAGTTCACATTATTGGCACGGGAGCTGTGTATATTTTGAAGCACTACAAAATGTTGAAAAAAAATAAGTAATACAAATCGGCCATTTTGACTACCCCCACTTCGGTGTGGAATAAATGTTTTAAAAACTGGTTTGAACGCATGCAAAAGTGTATAACTAACCAATTAATCTTTGAATAAATAGGTTTAATAAACGTAGCATTTAGTAGATTCTGAGCTTCGCAGTTTATACCGCCGCAGTTTTTATAGACTACGCAAGTGTGTGCTCTAAAACTTTCGTCATTTGTCATTCTAATTTCCAATCACAAGATGGAATGCAAGAAACTCTGATTATTATCCGAGTATCCACACCAAGCGCTGTGCTATTACATTTTTTATATTATAAACAGGCACATTTTTTGTAACAAGTCTGGCAAAAAATTCAAAAGCTAGTCTTATGAAATGCATACGATCACGGAGTAGAATTATTTTCGGCGTTAACGTGACTCTACCGACAAGATGTGGTCAAGATTCAAAATAAAAATAATTATGTGTATGTCTATAACAATAGTAATTTACCTGTGTCGGGGAAGTTATACTTCTGTATCCGCATCTTGCGGCCGCTGACGACGTTGGTGATGATGTGCTCCTGCATGGTGTTCTGGTAGATGCGGTCCGTCCACTCGTTGATGGTCACCACCTCGCGCGTCTCCTGGTACACCGTGCCTTCCCGCGTCTGGGAACACCAAGTTTGACGTTATTGTTCGTGTTGGAACTGTATAACCCATATTCACAAACTTTACTATGAGGTCTCACAGTGCGCATGGACGCACAGGTCTATTCAACGCTGTGCGTTCGACTTCGCATAGTGTCGCTTCATTTTGTGAATGCATTTGTGAATACATGCAATGCATGTAAAAGAATGCTTTATAAACAATATGGATTTTAAAATTTGAAAATCAGAGCGTATAAAAATAATTAACATCACTAGTCCTGAAAAATGCCCGGCATCTCCCGTATATCCGTTCTATACGATAAGTGTCAACAGGACTATGTTTATCACAGCTAAAACTGAGCGCCCCACTAGCATGTCCTGTACATATCCCTAGCCAGGTGTTTCCTTAGGTAAGCGCAAATGGTTGAGCCATGGTCTGAAAAGGCATTAGGGCGGAGCCGGGAAAGAATGTCAAGCCCTCTAGCTCCGAAAATAACTCGCGGTCCCAATATTTTTTCGTGAGGACACCATTAGGTAGGTAAGCTGCAGGCCCAGTCCTTCTGCCAGGGAGAGTATTACATATCTTATAGGCGTTCACGTACAATTGGCTTCAAATAGTTCGTGACACTGACACCCAAATGGCCAAAAAGACAAATTGTAAAGCCGTTTAAAGACATCCATTTACCGTCTAAAAACGAATAATACTTGTACTTTGTTTGCTGTCAATTTTCTCGCCTCGACATAGGTCCTATGTCCGATTCATGTGCACACGTTCATTATAAACCATACACCACCGCTAAATCAGGCGAAAAAATCGGGCCGTAGTCCAGTCAAAAAACGGATGTTTACAAGCGGCCTAACAAAGACGTGTCAAGAAGTTTTTGGTTATTTTGGGCGTCAGGGACTGTTTGACGCGAACTGTATTTCCTGATGAAAAAAATGGTCTGAAAGGACATATTTTGTTAAGCCTTGGGCAGACCAAACGCACGGCAGTAGCAGCGCAGTTTGAATGCGGGCCCGCGCAAGTTGTATACAAGAAACTCTTTGAAGTATGTCACACCAAATTGGAACGCGGGCTCGCGCTCCAACCGCGCCGCACTGCAACTGCCAAAATACAAACGAGGCGGCGCGAGAGCGGGACAGAAGCGGCGCGAACGAGAGCCCGCGCTGTTGTATTACTATGGCGGCCATATTAGCATGACACACCGGACGCAGGGCGGTAGCAGCGCGTTGAAAGCGGTTTTCGAATATTTAAATTTTTGACAACCGCCCGCGTTGCAACTGCTTTGAAACTGCGCTGCTTTCAGTGTGCCTCAGCCGCGCTGCAACTGACCCGCACTGCTTCTGACCCGCGTTTGGTCTGTGGAAGCCTTTAGTGTTAACGAAGTCTTAACGCACCTTGTCTATGAACATGCATCCGTGCATGCCTGTGATCTGGCAGCGGCGCACGTCGGGCACCTTGAAGTAGGTGTGCAGCAGCAGCTGGCAGCTGAACGTCAGCTCCTTGCTCGGGTTGTACACGCCGATGTTGAAGTGCAACTCCTTCTCGCGCAGGATCAGCCGGTACGTCAGTCTGAACCTGGGGATAAGCAAAGAATCTTAGCAGCAAAACCACAATTAAACATAAACTAAGGCTGGTTTTAGTGTCACTGCTACTTCTAGGCAGCGTTTTAGAGTAATGCGGTCCGGAGCAACCGCTCCGCTCCCTAGCAGTTCATACAGATCGGCTGTGCGAAGCGATCCGCACTGACAGTCCGCGTGACACTAAAACCAGCCTAAGTCTACCAGCAACGAATCTTAGCAGCAAAACCACAATTAAACATAAACTAAGGCTGGTTTTAGTGTCACTGCTACTTCTAGGCAGCGTTTTAGAGTAATGCGGTCCGGAGCAACCGCTCCGCTCCCTAGCAGTTCATACAGATCGGCTGTGCGAAGCGATCCGCACTGACAGTCCGCGTGACACTAAAACCAGCCTAAGTCTACCAATGGCCAAAAGTGGGACATCCACCCACAAGGTGGATCGACGACCTCATAAAGGTAGCAGGAAGGCGCTGGACGCAGGCCGCTACCAACCGGGCAACATGGAAAGCATTGGGGGAGGCCTATGTTCAGCAGTGGACGTCTTATCGTTGAGATGATGAAGTGTACTAATTGAGAACATTACCAACATTAGCCAGTTGTCCCAGCGCAGACGAGAAAGCGGCTGATTGTCGGCTGTTTTCGCGCTCAAGAAACATACGAGTAAGTGTAGGCGTACACTGGGCGACACGCGACTGATTGTCAAGAACAGCCTAGGCGTCAAGTCACCGAGCTATCGCTAAGATAAAGATCCTATGTCAATAATTATTGTTCACACAGACTCCCTCCACTGGTTTGTCGCAAGGCCATGACGACCTCGAGCTAGGGGGACTACTTAAATAAGCTGATGATGACAAATTAGCAATATGGGTAGTCAGCACTCACTAGAAGTACAAAGAGCGCGTGAAATCATCTAAATACAGCTTCCACGTCACTGCTGAGTGCAGTGAAGGCTACAAAAACGTCCTTAAAATGTTTTTTTTTTCCATGTCATCACTTACTGGAAGTGCCACATAGAGCGCGTGAAGCCATCATATACGAGCCTAAAGAATCTCTATATCGCCGCTGGGCGCAGTGAAAATTAACAAATAAGCTGATAATGTAGTTCCTTGTCATCACTTACTGGAAGTGCCACATGGAGCGCGTGAAGTCAACTGAAGTCTTCTTCCATGCAAGGCTGAGTCTCAACGTGCCGTTGCTCTGGGCGTAGTGAAGAATACAAAAACGTCTTTATAATATACATAGTTCCTTGTCATCGCTGATTGGCAGTGCGAGTGCCACACACATGGAGCGTGTGAAGCTATCTGAAGACGGTCACGACGCGGCTGGGCGAAGCGAGGACTACATAAACGACCTGATACAAAAATTAGCTAGTATACTCGTAGTCGTCATTACTTACTGGAAGTGCCACATGGAGAGCGTGAAGTCGTCATTCATGAGGCTGAAGAGTCTATACGTCGCGAGGATTACAAATATATCACCACCCAAGTAACATTTTCGTTCGTTTTCGTTCGTTCGTTTCAGCCAAATGACGTCCACTGCTGGACAAAGGCCTCCCCCAAGGTTTTCCACAATGAACGGTCCTGCGCTGCCCGCATCCAGGCTCTTCCCGCGTCCTTTACCAGATCGTCGGTCCACCTAGTAGGAGGCCTGCCCACGCTACGTTTTCCAGCCCGTGGT
>NW_021131531.1:0-669 GCF_004193835.3 Ostrinia furnacalis | reverse complement strand
TCATTTTAATTATTTTAATTTTCATACAAATCGGATTTTATAAAATTTATTTTGTATGAAAATTTAAAAAATCAAATGATGATATCAAATTTCTGACTTCACCATACCATTTATATGACCATGTTAACATGGGCTAGTGTCGGCTCATATACCCATTTACCTAACACCCTGTATAACTATCATCATCATCATCATCATTTTTGTAAATATTATTGACTCACGTACTTTTACAGTTTGCTCGTACAAAATAACGAGAAACTATAAAAAAAAACTATTTAAGAAAGGCAACATCTACATTTATCTCTAATTATCTGGTAATAAACACCAGACTAAAAAAAAAAAACAAAAAAGACCCGCCACCGGAGCCCCTTGATCGAACAAATTTGAGAACGAAATCAATGTCTTGGCAGCTATTGGGTCAGGATGATACTGAGTGGGTGACATTTTTATCAACTTTTTAATGACATTGTATTTTTTTTATTGACAAATTAAGTATTTTCATTCGGTCAACCAGGGACTAATGCTGGATTTCTATATTCAATCCTAATCCAAATTATACGGATTTGGATTGTCAACTGTCAAATTTTAATATGTTTTTGGCCAAAATAACTGCGGTTTTTGATGTTTTTACATTTTTATATTGTTTATAAGACTATTTAAACAATATTA
>NW_021131530.1:0-1542 GCF_004193835.3 Ostrinia furnacalis | reverse complement strand
TTACTTTCGCATTTATAATATTAGTTGGGATGATTAACTAAATAACGTTTAATAAGCAAAATTACCCTTTACTAAAATGAAATTCTATCCTATTAATACATAATACTATCCCTCAAAATTGGCAAGACCCCTGGACTCGACCTTATCACCGCTGAAATGCTGTAAGCTGATGTAAACTCCGCCGTTAACGTCCTGACACCTGTCTTCGAAAACATCTGGATGGAAGAGGAACTCCCAGACGACTGGCATAAGGGGCTTCTAATTATTGTGCCGAAAAAAGGGTAAAGCAAGGGTATCAGTAACGGAAGACCTAAGAGATGCGATCTGAAGTGAGGAATTGCACACCGTTGGTGCAGAGGATGTCCAACGAATCCACAATTTCACTTACCTCGGGAGCATCGTTTCAGAGCCTGGTGGAGGTACCGAAGAGGACATCACTTCGAGCATTGCCAAGGTCAGAGCTACCTACGCACAACTTCGAGCCGTATGGCAGTCACGGAAATTGACCCAAGCCCAAGCAAGATCAAAATATTCGGGTCCAACGTCAAACCAGTTCTGCTCTATGGGCGTGAAACGTGGAGGGTCACTAAGGTTATCTCGCACCAGCTGCAAATCTTCTTCAGCCGCTGACTTCGCCGAATTCTCCAAAATCTTCAAACAACGAACAAAATAAAAGTAAAGGTAGTTAATTGCGATTGATAAATAAAAATAAATACAATTTCAATTTTCTATTATTTAGAGGGTGTAAAGAATTGAGAAAGCGACTTTTCTGAAGTAACATCATTACTTCGGCCACTTTTTTCTACATCTCTGTTATAAAACTTTCTAAAAGTGTTTTCATGCCGCCAATTAGCTTTTTCTAAAATTTCATTAATAGGATATTTTTCTAAAAAATTTAGTGATGACACCGCTGACCTACAGCTACCAGGGGAAGCCTCTATTCCTGCCTCAGAAAGAGTTCGTTTTACCCAGCCACCTATGATTACCGCGGAGGCTGGCTTAACAGGTTCTCTACTTAGTTGTGATAAATAAATTTGTTAATGAACCCCTTCTATTTTTTGAGATATCTATCAACGACCTTATCCAAAATAAAGCATTTGTATTTCTATCTGGCGAAGCATACAAAGTTCAACTTGATTGTTGATAGGATGCCGAATCTGTCTTTGAACCAAATACGGGATGCATGGTAATGGAATCTCCATTGTCTATTAAGTGATTTGTATCACAATGTAAAAGTGTCAAATCATGTACTCTACGACCCGAAGCTAACAAAAGAATTGTGGCAGTACGTCTAGAAACATCAAAAATGCTAAGTAAATTTGGATTGTTATTTTTTAAAAACTGAATGACTAATCTTGCATCCCATATTGACAATTTAGGAGGAATTGGTCGGGCCAAAGAAATTGCTTTAAGAATGTGTTTAACTAAGTTGTTAGAAGATATTTTAATGTCAGAGAGTGTTTCACAAATAGATGCTATTACCGATTTGTGCACAAGAATGGAACGATATGCTAAACGATCTGTTAGAAACAGTTTCGCTAG
>NW_021131528.1:0-1093 GCF_004193835.3 Ostrinia furnacalis | reverse complement strand
ATGAAGTTTCATACAAAGATTACAGACCGCCTCGAGTTGATACCATTACGATTCCTTTCCGGGCTCTAGCGGTAACGTAATTAATGCTCATATGTACGGAACCAAAAATTATCGAACAATTTGTTTGATGATGGACTAAACTGGATGTAGAGCGATTTTATAAAATGTGTGTCCACAAGCGAATCCAACCACTGGACTTCTGATGATAGGAATCCGTCTAAAGAGGCTTGTCATCACTTTAAAGTCAGTGAGGGGCATTAACACTGATTAATTATCTGCAAAATATTTACTCTAGAAAGCTGATTAAATATTATTTTGCTTTATTACTACAGCTAAGTATCTGACGTAAGTGTTTAGTAGTAAAAAGTAAATAATAAACATCGTAAGGAGCCTATAGATGCTTTCGATTACGACATAACTATGACGGCTTTCAGTCTCTCTCTGTAACTAGGATACTTACAGGCAAGTTTTTTTTTATTATTTTAATAATTAAGGTATACCGACATTACCTACTATATGCATGTATGCCTGCTAATAACAAGTTTGGTAAAAATAGATGCAGTAGAAATAATGTAATATTAGCAGATTCAGCAGGTAGGTAGAATGAATCCTGCCAAATGCATGTGTACTTGCCCTAAGAGCTTTTTGAGCTAAAGTGAATAAATTGGCATAATTAAAAGGCTTTTAAATGTTTAATGAAATATTCGGAAATGGAATTTATATATACCTAAATTATATATTAATATTTAAACATTTAAAAGGCTTGTTACCCAAAAAACCAATCGAATTGAGAACCATCCGTTTTGAAGGTTAAAAAAGTCTACATTAAAGAGCTTGCTTTAGTGTGATGATGTTTAGTGATACTGATAAGACTATTTGCAATTAATTAATTAATTTATTTATTTATTCATTCAGACATGAAAACAAGGCAGTACCTGAACATACACTATCTGATACTACGATAACAGAACCTTAAAGAAGTATATGTGTACTTAACCTATTTTTTTATTTAAAGATATTTAAACAAGTCCAAATGGTAACCTTGGTGTTTACTCTACATACTCGTGTATCTCTACTCGTACTTGTATTGTTT
>NW_021131526.1:0-12161 GCF_004193835.3 Ostrinia furnacalis | reverse complement strand
AAGAGTGAGTGAGGTATGTTCACTAGGTAGGATGTTGAAGGACTATTGGGAAGCAGACCTGGGCGTGTCTTACCTTCCTTGGGCGTGTCTTACCTTCTCTGGGTGTGTCTTATCTTACTTGGGCGTGTCTTACCTTCCTTGGGCATGTCTTACCTTCCTTTGGCGTGTCCTATCTACCATGGAGCGCGCTGCAGGCCCGCTGGGCTCTCAATGCGTTATCTCTAGACGCGTTGGAAACGGCGGCGCTGTGAATGAAGATACGTTGCCGCAGTGGCTGCCACCAAGGGTGAGTGAGGTGTGTTCATTAGGTAGGATGTGGAAGGACTTATTCCCGTTTTCACCATCAATCCCTAATTTTTAAGTTACCCCTATGAAAACAAAATGCTTGCCACCGAGGGTGAGTGAGGTGTGTTCATTAGGTAGGATGTGGTAAGACTATTGGGAAGCAGACCTGGGCGTGTCTTACCTTCCTTGGGCGTGTCTTACCTTCTCTGGGTGTGTCTTATCTTCCATGGAGCGCGCTGCAGACCCGCTGGGCTCTCAATGCGTTATCTCTAGACGCGTTGGAAGACGGCGGCGCTGTTGATGAAGATACGTTGCCGCAGTGGCTGCCACCAAGGGTGAGTGAGGTGTGTTCATTAGTCGGTAGGATAACTTGACCTTCAATGGTTGGGTTTTTATTGGCGGTCAAGCTGTAGATCCTGGCTACATAGGTGTTGCAGCGGTGGGAACATGAGGTGGGAATAGTCCTGTAGTAAGTGGGATGTGGAAGGACTACTGGGAAGCAGACCTTGTGGCGTGTCCTATCTACCATGGAGCGCGCTGCAGGCCCGCTGGGCTCTCAATGCGTTATCCCTAGACGCGCTGGAAGACGGCGGCGCTGTGGATGAAGACACGCTGCCTCAGTGGCTGCCACCAAGGGTGAGTGAGGTGTGTTCACTAGTAAGTAGAACCGTCGTCGTCGTGGCGGTTTAAGAAAAAGTCAAGGCTTCGTCGGACTGGTTTATTGTCTAAAACCAATATTAAATAAAATTCACAATTTCATGATAAAATTGCCGTCCATTGTTCGTCGACTGTCAAATGTCAAACAATGTAAAAGAAAAACGTCGTCTCGTTAATCTTCAGCCAGTCCTAGTCTATGTCTTTGACCATGCAGGCTGGACGCCGCGACAGTCGTATTAAACTTGGACTTCACAGAACCAGAATAGCAGCTCAACGCAAAAAAAAAACGCACGCAACGCATTCACCCCTCCCCGCCTCGTCTCGGTGGTTGAAAATCCAGTGCGAGCGAGACAGAAAACACTTGCCAGTCCGACTACGCAAGATGTCAGCGCATATACATACAAATCTTTGCTTGTATTGAGAGCCTCAACTCTCGGATTCCTTATTAAATTCGCTGGAACACTTCCTAACGCCGCCGTTTACGTAGTTTCAAGTAGTGACACTCGTCGACACCGAATGAATATATATACATTTTTTTTTTAAATATAAGTTTTACGGCTTTGGTGAACCGAATATTATTCGCTTAGTGACGAAGCTTTTCTTTACACGAATGAATAATTGCCATCAAAACTACTATTACATTTGAAGTGACATTGTTTGATGATTATTGTTGTTCTCCCCGCAGTATGCCGGGTGGGCTGCCGCCGGGACTACCCCCAGGCCTGCCCGCCGGCATCCGGCCACCGGGCCTGCCCACCGGAGTGCCAGGTCAGTGATTATATCATCTACTTTATTTTATTTATTTACTAGCTTTCCGCCCGCGGCTTTGCCCGCGTGGAATTCTGTCTGTCACAGAAAAACTTTATCGCGCGCGTCCCTGTTTCAAAAACCGGGATAAAAACTATCCTATATCCTTTTCCGGGACTCAAACTATCTCTATGCCAAATTTCATCAAAATCGGTTCAGTGGTTTAGGCGTGAAAGAGAAACAGACAGAGTTGCTTTCGCATTTATAATATTAGTATAGATTTATTAGGTACACCAACAAAGTCACATACATTTTAAAAAGATCACCAACAAGATTATAGATAAGAACAATAACATTGCCTCAATGCCCAACACTGGATTGTGTGCCCATCGGATCTTACGTCCGTATTCACAAACATTACTATGAGGTCTCACAGTGCACGCGGACGCACAGGTTGACACACGAACCAATCACAGCAACGCTGTGCGTTCGATTTGCTGATTTACATAAGCATCGTTTGTGAATACGGGCTTTAGACACATTTAATTTTGCTTAAGCAAGCTATGCATCTTAACATTTGTGTTATTTGAATATTTTAATGTTCATGGCGTCTATTACTGCCGCTCTCTCCAACTCCAAATCCTTTTACTTATTCAAACCGTGTGTGTTAATTTTAGGTTCGAATTAAATTTTTTTTCTTTCTTAAGTTTCTGTGCCGCTATAAGGGCTATATTTCACCGGGACACCATGGCGGCGCAACCAGTCGCCGCTACCAACAAAATGTATACAGCTCTATAAAGAGTTACTCACCTGGTATCCGTTTGGTTGCGCAAAGCTGTATACATTTTGTTGGTTGCGCCGCCATGGTGTCCCGGTGAAATACACCACTAAATTTTTATCACCGAAAAAAATTTAACAGGTTATGTAGAAACGTGTGAAAAATTTAAAGAAAAAGAAATGTTTTTCATAAAGTTAATTTTTTTATTAAATTTTCTTTAGTCCGTATTTTACGCGTCACAGCTGGGTCACTCCGCTGTTCGCTAGAGTAGTCGTACGCGCTCGCACGTTGCATCGATCTATCTGTCTCGCTCACGCCTTGACCACGCTTCCAGTGTTATTATTACATACTTACCTAACTTAGACCATTTTGAATTCTAATAAGTGTTACATTATCGTACGTAAATAGTGCTAGCGACGCGTGTGTCAATAAATTACCAATTTTAGGAGGATATTTTGAGTCACTTTATTTTACTTTTTTTTTTGCACAAATGGGATCAGTATCAATAACTCATTACCCAGAATTTCTTTTTTCGGTGATTAAAATTTAGTGGTGTATAACATTAACATCACTATGTACCCCCCCAGGGCTGCAAAACGAAGCGGGTCTGCCGCCCGCGGGCGCGGCCATGCTGCGCTTCCCGCCCGGCATGCCGCCGCAGTCCATGCCGCAGCCCGGTACGTGTTGTGTATCCTATGATATTAGAGTTCATATTCCTTTGATTGATTTTGGTTTAACAAAAAACTGGTCATATTTTTGGTGTTATATTGTTAACTAAAATAGCCTCAGTCCATGCCGCAGCCCGGTACGTGTTGTGTATCCTATCGCTATGATATTAGAGTTCATATTCCTTTGATTGATTTTGGTTTTACAAAAAAAACTGGTCATATTTTTGGTGTTATGTTGTGAACTAAAATAGCCGCAGTCGCCGGTACGTGTGCACTACCGTATCGCTATGATATTAGAGTTCATATTCCTTGATTGATTTTGGTTTAACAAAAAAAAACTGGTCATATTTTTGGTGTTATATTACTTGATAACTAAAATAGCCGCAGTCCATGCCGCAGCCCGGTACGTGTGCACTACCGTATCGCTATGATATTAGAGTTCATATTCCTTTGATTGATTTTGGTTTTACAAAAAAAACTGGTTATATTGTTAACTAAAATAGCCGCAGTCACCGGTACGTGTGCACTACCATATCGCTATGATATTAGAGTTCATATTCCTTGATTGATTTTGGTTTAACAAAAAAAACTGGTCATATTTTTGGTGTTATATTGTTAAATAAAATAGCCGCAGTCCATGCCGCAGCCCGGTACGTGTTGTGTATCCTATCGCTATGAAATTAGAGTTCATATTGCTTTGATTGATTTTGGTTTTACAAAAAAACTGGTCATATTTTTGGTGTTATATTGTTAACTAAAATAGCCGCAGTCCATGCCGCAGCCCGGTACGTGTGCACTACCGTATCGCTATAGCAATAGAGTTCATAATCCAAATCTAAGTTCTAGGTCAAGATAAATCTAGCCTGTGATTCGTTGAACCGCAGTCCATATCGCAGCCCTATACCTGTGTTGTGTACCGTATCGCTATATCAATTGGATTCTAATTCCATGACTTGATTCTATGTCAAGCATAATTTATTTTAATTTGATTTTGGTTGAACTTTTATAAAAAATGAGAACTAATAGGATTTGTGAATTTATCAATGAAAATAACTGCAGTTCTTATTCCGAAATTCAATATGTCAGGCATAGACTTCAGCTTGTGATTTTAAGAATGTGTTTTTTTTAGATTATTATTAAACCAGTCTAAATACCATCTTAGTGAGCACTTACGTTGTAAAAGGAACCCCAGCACTTGTAGTTTCTGAGATTTCGTGATGAGTGAGTGAGTCAGTCAGTGACCATTCGCTTTTATGTCCCTTGTGTATCCCCAGCCGCATGGTGGGCGTTTTCTTGGAGCGCATAAATACGTATTCCTGAGGTACGCAAATGTAGCCCTTATTAACGTTGTATTATCCCCTAGGTATGGTGGGCGGGTTCCTGGGCGGGCTGCTGGGCGTGGGCGGGCTGGTGGCGCTGCCGCACTTGCACCCGGCGCACCACGCGCACCACGCGCACCCGCCGCACACGCCGCCCGCGCACCAGGTAACCAACTTTGTGTAGTTGGAATAGAGAATAGTTTGCTATGAACGTAGGATCAGGCCTGTTCATCTCCGCGAGTTTACATCGATAACAAAACACGCACGATGGCCCACATATACGAGCGAACATTGACTCACGCATATTCTTGTGTATGATGGAAGAAAATAAAGAAACTGGTGTACTAAATACTGTGCAGTATTTAACTGCCTAAATAATAATAAAAACACAGAATGTACTTTTTTTAAGTTGCCTCAAGACACTGAGAGGTAAATAAGTAGTTAATATTATTCATAATAATTAATGCTAAATCATGTATTTCTTCCGCCATTTTCCGCAGTTTGGCACCTCACGTCACATCATTTTACCGAAGTCAGCCCTATAGCTTCGGCGCAGTGCCGATCACTGACGTTTGTCAACAAAATGGTGCTTGACTCTTGAGACAGGCTAAATTACACCATATTGTTAATGACATTGAGCATACATTTTTTAAATACCTCCGCGAAGTCAAACTTCCGTACGTAGTACTTATTATTATTCTGTGGTAGGACGTCCACCCACAATGACCGATGACATCGTAAGGCTGGTTTTAGAATCGCGCTGACCGCTCGCTAATCGTCGGCGCTGACATATCAAAATGTATGTAATGAGGGCTATCGTTTTTATACTTAACAGTTGGTACCCCTGGCGATTGACAGGACCTTACTCTACAGTGGCGCCATCTTGATGAGTGCAAATGCGATAGTCCTCCTACCACTTTAGCGCTCACCAGTTGGTGCCACTGTCTTCGCTACTAGCAAGTGACAGGCCCTTACTCTACAGTGGCGTTAACTGGTGAGCGCTAAAACGATAGCCCTCATTAAGGTCAGACGGTGGTAGCTAGTCTCGCGAACTTATAACAAGCCCTACCACCAACCAACTCCGACAGAAAAATCTGCCCCCTGTGGGAATTAAACCCGGGGCTTCTGGGTCTGTAGTAGAGCACTAACTACAGAGACTGACGGAAGACGGAATGAACCGTAACTTAAAGCCAAGGCAAACAATTTTATTTTATCACAACAATATGTCTCTGAACTAATAATACCTTGAGCTTATTTACTACTAAAATTGATTTATTTCGACCGTAAGAAACCCTACGTCATTTGATACAAGATAAGCTCACTTTCGGCCAAATGGGAGTTTATCAATTAATTGTTAGCACAACTTTTCTGAACGTGTGCCATGGAGCTTAACTTAGTATCAAATGACGTAGGGTTTACGGTCCCCTCTCGTACTAATAGGATAAGAAATAAATAGTAAAATATGTTTATTATTCCAGCAACAGCAAGCCCAACAGCTTCGGGCCGAGGTGTCTCACGCGGACGACGCAATGGAGCTGGACAGCGAGGAGCCGGCCGACGCGCCCGCCGCGCCGCCGCTACTCTCCGACCAGGTAACGAATATACAGGGTGGAAACGATAAGTGATCTCATTGGATTATTTCGAAACTATACTAGATATCCAAAAACTTGTTACTCATCCTGAAAGTGCTTCACGAGCTCTATCCAACGGTATCAATAATAGGTTACAAAATAAACTGGATCTATCCGAAAATTCAATGTTTCCAGCTTCCATACATTTAGTAAAACCACATAATATTAAAAACTATACAAGATATCCAAAAACTGGTTACTGATCCTGAAAGTGCTTCACGAGCTCTATCCAACGGTATCAATAATAGGTTACAAAATAAACTGGATCTATCCGAAAATTCAATGTTTCCAGCTTCCATACATTTAGTAAAACCACATAATATTAAAAACTATGCAAGATATCCAAAAACTTGTTACTGATCCTGAAAGTGCTTCAGGAGCTCTATCCAACGGTACCAATAATAAGTTACAAAATAAACTGGATCTATCCGAAAATTCAATGTTTCCAGCTTCCATACATTTAGTAGTAGTGGTAGTAACCACAGTCATGGCACTCATTTCTTGATAATATTATAGCAAGTAAAGCCTAAAATCAATGTTTTCCATGAATAATTTTAAATAAGAATGCAATTTACGAGTACATACCTATTAAGTGTTTATTATTTATTAAAAAAAAATTACTCTTCTAATATTGTGTGGCTGGCATACATTTAGTATGGAGGCTGAAAACATTGAATTTTCGGATAGATCCAGTTAATTCTGTAACCTATTACTTATACCGTTGGAAAGAACTCGTGAAGCACTTTCAGGATCAGTAACCAGTTTTTCGATATCTTGTATAGTTTAGAAATAATCGCGTGAGATCACTTATCGTTTCCACCCTGTATGTACACTACTCCAGGAATGGTGAACCTTTAAGTATCGACGTGCCACTTTTCTAAAAAAATATTTGATGTAGTCGTACTTCGTAGACGTGCCCTCCAATAACACCTAAAGGTTAGACCAGACCAACGCGTGCAGCCGGCGTGCACGATGACGATGCCGATGGCGACCAGACAGCGCGTATGAATTTGTAGCGATGTGTTCACATCAACGCGTCCTGTCATTGGTCGCGGCGATCTATGCAGCGTCTGCACGCAGCGATCAGCGATCATCGCGACATTTGTCACTATGACGTTTCTGTTTTTTAAAATCGATGTAATAAATAGTAAGTAGGATCTGTTAAAAAGTTTTTACACGATTAAAAATGAATTATTCATAACATACATAACAAACATGTGTTTTAGAATAAAGAATCAATATCAGAATTTATTGTTATGTAATAAACAAATTATTCTAGTGTTCTCGAAAACCTGCTGCTTCAACTTCATAAATAAAATTGGGATATTATCTGCAGAACAAAATAATTGAGAATGTACATGTCTGCAGCTTTCTCAAAGGCCCTAGAGCAATTCTAAGTATGCCATAAATAAAAACCTAATGAAAGTCATCAAACGTCTCAGTCATTAATTTAGTGCCACTAGAAACACCTAGTTGATCAAAACTGATGTCTTTTTGTATTTTTGGGTTATTATTTAAGACAAAAAAGATATTTGGACTATATGTACTCTGTGGTTTGGGTGCATATTGTAATTTCCTTTGCCTTAAAAAAAGTAAATGTCAAGATGACTGTTGCACCAAAAATGAAAATATCTCGACAACACAACCCCGAACACAACACTTCGCCGCTAAAGCGCCGCGCGAGCTGCCCGCTTGTTTCGAGAACGGGTCTGCGTTGCCCGCCACGCTCCAGCGCCGCCGCCGCTCCCGCCCCGCTGCCCGCTAAGTTCGAGGCTGAGGCCTTAGGGCTCTAGGGACTACAAACGAAGCCAGAAATATAGCTTGGTTATGAGTAACCAATACCTACTACCTATACCGCATGTGATCCTGTCTCATTCTATAATATATGGCCGCCCTTAGATTAAAAAGGCCGCCTGAATCATTGAGTTATACCTAATGATTACTTCAATGGCCTGAATAAACTTGAGAGAAAAAGTGTTTCCACTGTCTCAATTGCATCAAAAGTTCCAAACAATTAATAATTCAGTTTCCATTTTGCCGAATAGGCGTGATTGACAATATGCGTGACAGTTGTGGTGACAGTGACAACCTGCACGCGCAGTGATCGCCATCGAGGTCGCGGCAGTGTGAAACAACTTTTGCACGCGCAGTGGTCGCCATCGCCATCGCCATCGCTGCACGCGTTGGTTTGTCCGAACCTTAATGCTATCAATGAGGGGTATAGTATAGTACAAGTCTCGCCACTGGCGAGCGACAGGACCTTGCTCTAAAGCGGCACTAACTGATAAGACCAAATTCGGTAGCCTCATTCAAACATAAGAATAAGAAAAACTTTATTTGACACATAACACATTATTTGCAATGTATTTTGTTTCATAGTGAATTTTGTGATTAGTGGCATGCCATTGTTTCGCCATCCCTGTACTGCTCAATACGGCTTTTCGATGAAGCTGTTTATTTTAATATTTATTTACTTAAGCTTTTCATCTTGTTTGGATTAAGGCTCCGTTCACACTAAGCCATTTTGATAAAATAATGATTTAATAAAATATATTTTATTTCCAACTACTCACAAATAAAATCTTGCCCCACCAGCTACAAGCGCTTCTGTCCAAGCCACCTCCAGTGTTCAACGCGTCCGAACCGCCACCCGGCTTCAACCTGTCCGAGCCGCCGCCCTTCAACGCGTCCCAGCCGCCGCCGGACGACAAGCAGGACGACGACCGCAAGAACGACCGCGACCGCAGGGATCGGGACAGGGACAGGGACAGGAGGGACGGCGGGCGGGACAGGAGGGACAGGGATAGAGAGCGTGGTGGCAGAGATCGAGGACGGGATCGGGATAGGTGAGTTTAATGATTGTGTCTTATTTTCTAATTAGGATGTCGATTTAGAATTTTTTATGTAGGTACTGACGACGACCCATCGAGCTAAACTCTGTAGCATCTTCATCATTTCAGCCAATTCAGCCACAGGACGTCCACTGCTGAACATAGGCCTCCCCCAATAATTTCCATATCACCCGGTTGGTAGCGGCCTGAACCAGCGCTTTCCTGCTTACATTTATTTATTTAGATGCACCTTGTGGGTGGACGTCGCACGCTGCGTTTTCCGCATGTAGCATCTTACTTTGTTTGCAATAAGTGTTATTATGCAACAACAATTTGTAGTCCGATGTGCTGTCGTCTGTACTTCGTAAAAGTTTATAAGATCTTTATTTATTTAGACTCATTATTAATCAAATTATTTGTCCTAATAAACCTTACGATGTAGGTGTAGGTGGACGTCCCACGCTGCGTTTTCCGGTACGCGGCCTCCATTCCAGAACCTTGCTGCCCCATCGGCCGTCAGTTCTGCGTACTATGTGCCCTGCCCATTGCCACTTCAGCTTGCTAATCCGTCGGGCTATGTCAGCAACTTTAGTTCGTTTACGGATTTCCTCATTTCTGATTCGATCTCGCAAAGAAACACCAAGCATAGCCCTCTCCATAGCACGCTGTGCGACTTTGAGCTTCTGTATAAGGCCTATAGTGAGAGGCCACGTAAAGGTAGCAGGGAAGCGCTGGACGCAGGCTGCTACCAATCGATCAACGTGGAAAGCATTAGGGGAGGCCTATGTTCAGCAGTGGACGTCCTATGGCTGAAATGATGATGATGATGAATAAACCTTATCCAGAATTCGTAATGAATGGTGTCTGTTTCGTATAATATTACAAATTCCCAGTCTCCGGGTAGTTGAAATTACACTCTTGTTTTCTTGAACAGCTAATCTAAAGCACATCATTATTATCGACTTTCATAAGATTCCAGTGTCCAAGTTGAAGTGTCGTTGTTTGTTCTTTAAATGCTAGAATTGGCAGTATAGTAAACATTGTATTATTGCGCAGGGAACGCGGGGGAGAGCGGGACGAAAGAAGAGACCGCGAGCGGGGAGACCGCGGCAACCGGGACCGCCGCGACCGCGACAGGGACCGCGACCGGGAAAGACCCGACAGGGACCGGTTCGGCGCTCGAGATAATAACAACGGGTGAGTATATTTTCAATGCTGTGCGCCTAGACAAAATGTTCATTTTAATCGCAAACCAGTCGAAAAATGGTCGGAGCCTTTTTTTTGTACGGAGCTATGACGGATTCGATCAAAAAGTGCAACTTGTCTAGGGGGGCTGTTCATAGTATGGTACAGCACATTTTGCAACTTAGACAATAAAAGAGAAAAATATTTCACTGTAAAATGTATTTTAAATTACCTACATTGTTTTTCGCCACCGTTTTGATTATTTATTTTAGGCGCATGAGTGTAGCTTTTGTAAATCATTATTCCTACCCACCCACTAATACTGTGCCATTCAAATGCGCGGATACAGTAACTATATAGTTTACATAACTAACATTTTACTGAACATACTCTAACCACTTTTATTCTCACAGAGACCGCAGCCGAGAGAAGTCCCCTCGCATTCCCGGCAACCCCGAACAGACTGGCGAAAAGTCCCTTCAGGAGCGACTATGGGAGATGGCCAACGGCAAGCCCGCTCCCAGGGACGACAAGCCCCGGGACGACTTCCAAGATGGAAGGGAGGGAAGGGATGACAGGGAGGATGGGAGGAGCGACCGTCCTCCGCTGTTGGATAGACCGCCGATGAGGCACGATATGGCGCCGCCGCTTATGGATGACGGTGAGTGGTTTTATGTCATTTTTTGTAGCCATAAGACTCCCAGGAGCGACTGTGAGAGATGGCTAATGGTAAGCTCGCTCCCCGGGACGACTTCCAAGATGAAAGGGAGGGAAGGGATGACAGGGAGGATGGGAGGAACGACCGTCCTCCGCTGTTGGATAGACCGCCGATGAGGCACGATATGGCGCCGCCGCTTATGGATGATGGTAAGGGCTTTAATGACATTTTTTGTAGCCATAAGACTCCCAGGAACCACTATGGGAGATGGCCAACGGCAAGCCCGCTCCTCGGGACGACTTCCAAGATGGAAGGGAAGGAAGGGATGACAGGGAGGATGAAAGGAATGACCGTCCTCCGCTGTTGGATAGACCGCCGATGAGGCACGATATGGCGCCGCCGCTTATGGATGACGGTGAGTGGTTTTATGTCATTTTTTGTAGCCAAAAGGCTCCCCACAGCCTACAGCTAGTTTACTTGGGCTGTTACTCAGTATGAACATGTATGAAAATGCTCTCAAAACGATTTGGTATCGGCCAATCCCTCGTGCAAATTCCCTCTAAGCCAGCAATGCTCTAAAATTTATATCTATCATGTTTATCGTTCTATTCATAAATAAATAAATTTTATTACCTTTTCTTGCCTAGAAAACCAACTTTATTTTCAAGATCAGAATGAAAGTTAAGTGTAAAATGAAGTGGACGTCTTTTGAATCGAACTAACGAATGAACCAATCGTCTCGCGACAACCGCTTAACCTTAAATTCTTTTCAGAATCAGACAACGGGCCAGGCGGGCCCGCGGGCCCGGGCGCCGGTTGGACGCAGCTGCCACGCATGCCGCCGCCGCACTGCGCGCCTTTCCGAGCTGGTGAGTTATTGTGCTAAAGCCCGGTCCGTGAGCACGTAGAATTTTGTCCAATGACCCCTAGCTACCCATCCTTATCGCTCGCGCGTAATTATATTGCTGTCGCGACTGTGCGACTGGCACCCGCAGTGAGTGTGCGAGCGCGATAGCAACATAATTACGCGCGAGCAATAAGGATGGGTACCTTGGGGTCATTGGACAAAATTCTACGTGCTCACGGACCAGACTATAGCTTATATTGTTGTATAAGTCTAGCGCTCTGACTCAGCGCTTGAGGTATGGAAGCGACACGGGAGTGTTTTTGTGACGGCTAACGACTGAGAGACTTCAAATGTGCTTCATATTTGTATGCTCTGTCACGTCATTTATGTCAATCTCACCCCTCCCATACCGACTGAGGTATAGACAGGCACGGACTCAAGTTAAGCACTCGACCTTAGTAGGGGCAGGCCTGTTCATCTCCGCGAGTTTGCATCGAAAACAAAACACGCGCGACTACCCCTCCTGAGGTACCTAATCGACAGGACAATCACGAC